>NC_091286.1:94232531-94255263 GCF_032444005.1 Ranitomeya imitator
GGTCATCAATCTTAAAATAGTGGACATAATATCATAATATCATGAAAACTGTATTGTATGTGTAGTTAATGATTTGCTGGATGCTTTATGTCAAAGTTTGGAATTCATTCTTAAGCTGCAAAGACATACTTAAGGAATTTAGATTGTCAGCTCCAGCGGAGATAGTGATGATGATGACGATGATGATGTCAGTAAAGCGATGTGGAATTAATGCCGCTATCTACGCGAGTAAAATAAAAAAAATAGATAAACAATAGTTAAGGTTAAGGGGATTTCCTGGATTATTAAAATGTGCACATAAGTTGTATATAATATATATATATGTATATATAGATATATGAACAAATATATACTCATCTGTAAGCTCCCCTATCACACAATAGTGACCTCAGGCAGAGCTTGGTCACATGCAAAGAGATGTTGGTACGATATAATCAGCAATAGAAACAAAGACCAGCAGAGAGCCAGGAAAACATTTAAGCTGGAGTACTGGGAATTATTTTTTACACATGTATCGTCTATTTAGAAGGGTTTTTTATCATTCTGGAAAGCATATTAAATTGTATTAAAAAAATCAAAGCTTATTGTTGATCAAATCTGTATTTTTCTTATTCAGGACAAACTGATTTTGGAAATTTGATTCATATTTTTTTAGTTTTTCTGAATCAACCATGGTTAAACTAGGAGTTCCTTTCTTTGTAGAAATTAGTCTTTTTCATCCAAACCGTCTATGAAACAGATACAAATCACACATTATCTTATGGACTTGAATGAAAAGGTCACAAAAACAAATAAATAAAATAATACATAAAATAATAGAATAGAATATTATGAAATTGTGAAAGCTTTAAACACATTCTTCATCATAATAACATATAAAAAATGCAGATCTATCACTGGAAATGATATACCGTCAACGTATATGATATTTGATATATGTCTTACCACTTGGCCTAAGGAGAAATGAAGAGGTTAAACTGCTCATTTCTTGAAATCAATGGAGAATATATTTCGTCTTTTTTCTTACCTTTCTCTGATGCAGTTGTTGCCTTTCACAGTATGTGGTTATTCATTACGGCATGCCCTAACAATAAATATCTGTTTCCTTGAAGGCTTAGATCAAGGGTTCAGCCTTCAGATGTTATAATATATATATTAACTAATGACAATAAATATTTCTATATTCATAGAAATATTGGTGAATTATGTTATGAACTGAAGTGAGGGAAATTCTATAATAAATTGTATATTTCACAATATCATGCAAGAAAATATTTGGTAGGGTTTTTTTAATGTTTCTGCGTCTTTTTTGCTGAACCAGTGGCCTTTCCCAGTATGTGGTCATTCATTACAGGATGCCATGAAATAAATATCTGTACACTTTAGTTCTTAGATAGCGGGCAGCAATCGTGGCGTTTTGGCAGTCAGTCATTTTGCAAATGGCTATGAAGTTGTTGGAAGTGATGGATGTTCCACACGGATATCATTATGGTATAAATAATGTCCTAAAACTCCCACATCAAACAGCCAGAAGAGCTCGGCAAGAACACGAAGACAATGTACACGACATAATGGGAAACGGTTACATATACCGACTGCTGGATGCACATGGACGAGGAGTTCAGCTCCGCACTCAGGTTTACTACATATTAAACAACTCTCCTCTTTTTTTTCAAAAGCTTTAGAGAAGATTCTGCGGAATATTACACGCAGGCAGTCATTACATTCACTTTATGGCTATTTTGAATATTACCAACCCTCTTTGAACAGAATGAACCAAACCGCTGCTTACTGCTCTCATCTACCCCAGTACAAACAGCGGGAAACATTCCGCGATAAAATGTGGAAATGGGATACTGATGAAGAATTCATACTATTATTATTATTACTATTATTAATACATGGAAAGATTGTTTGCACCAATTTCCTTTAACATTGCTAAGAAGGTTTTCTACATTTTCAAATCTCCAATAAAGCTTCATTATCATTAGTAATTATTCCACAATACTTAAATTGACAACTGAGAAAAAAAAGGTAGGGAAAGCAAATATGTAATCAGAGAAATGTTTAGAAATACGGAAGTGTTTAATTTATTCCACTTCTTGTCTTGAAAGTAGGCTTTCATAGATTATTATGAGATGGATGAATAGATAGATAGATAGATAGATAGATAATAGATAGATAATAGATAGATAGATAGATAGATAGATAATAGATAGATAGATAGATAGATAGATAGATAGATAGATAGATAGATAGATAGATAGATAGATAGATGGATGTTTAATAGATAAATAGATCCCATAAGAAATGATATTGGTATTCTTTGATAAGAATTTCTAGTTGGTTCCCATTTACTATACTAGGTATAGTAATCTGGATTTTAAACATACACACAAGTGACATATCGAGACATGTTCATGACCAGAGGATTTGGCATTTCTGCTTTAGTATATATCAGTATTGACCTAAGACTCACAATAAAGGTTTTTGTCCACTTTAGACGTCTTATTTCCATACACCATAGAAATAAAGCCAGAGCCACTGATATCAGTGCATTGTACTGAGCCCCATTTAGTGTCCATGCGACAGATGTAGGTCGCCAAGTAGAGCACTCACATATCTCCATCAGCCAATCATTGTATGGATGAAGTAATAGGGAACTATGCTCCTCCACTAAGTACCAACCACAATGAGGGATTGAGACCCTTGCTCTTGTGATCAATGGAGCCCCCCGTAATCACACTGTATCACATATCCTGTTAACAGGTAATAAGAGTCTGCTGTGGAATAAACCTTTAAAGTAAATTATTTGGTTAACATCAGTCCGCTATTTAATGAAAAAATGTAATTAACCACCAACATAACGGATCTGTTGTAAGGAAAGTGTCTGGGGAGCCGATACACAGCACATATATTTTAGCACCTCTAGTACCAAATCTTCCCTAACTCCTTTTAACCATCAAAGCACTTCTAAAATGAGCACATGGAAATCATTGGCACTCTAAGACCAGGACCAGCTGTAACATAACGTAACAGAACTCAGATATTACATTTTCTAGACTTTCAATATTAACTAAACATCAGTTTTCTCTACAGTCCCCTTCTTCCTATACACAATACATAGATGTCAGATTAGCGATTATTTGTCCAACTGTTCAGTTGGGTCTCCAGACTCCTCCATACACTGAAGCGCTGCCGAGACCTCCTATGTTCTCTATGAGAGAGCCACTGCTAGACTAGACAGCACCATATCTCACTGAGAACAAAAGGATTGTCAGTCTGAAATGAGACATACCAGATCCTTCTCTCCCCTGACATTATCTTTTGAGGGGAGAATCGGGAGGCCCCATACATATTACACTGTCATTTGCGCATTGCGAAATTATCAGGTTCAGCCACCATCAAACTAGTGGGGCTCAGCCACCATCAGACTAGTGGGGCTCAGCCACCATCAGACTAGTGGGGTTCAGCCACCATCAGACTAGTGGGGCTCAGCCACCATCAGACTAGTGGGGCTCAGCCACCATCAGACTAGTGGAACTAAGCCACCATCAGACTAGTGGAGTTCAGCCACCATCAGACTAGTGGAGCTCAGCCACCATCAGACTAGTGGGGCTCAGCCACCATCAGACTAGTGGGGCTCAGCCACCATCAGACTAGTGGGGCTCAGCCACCATCAGACTAGTGGGGCTCAGCCACCATCAGACTAGTGGGGCTCAGCCACCATCAGACTAGTGGGGCTCAGCCACCATCAGACTAGTGGAGCTCAGCCACCATCAGACTAGTGGGGTTCAGCCACCATCAGACTAGTGGGGCCCATTCACCATCAGACTAGTGGGGCTCAGCCACCATCAGACTAGTGGAGCTCAGCCACCATCAGACTAGTGAGGCTCAGCCACCATCAGACTAGTGGGGTTCAGCCACCATCAGACTAGTGAGGCTCAGCCACCATCAGACTAGTGAGGCTCAGCCACCATCAGACTAGTGGGGCTCAGCCACCATCAGACTAGTGGGGCTCAGCCACCATTAGACTAGTGGGGCTCAGCCACCATCAGACTAGTGGAGCTCAGCCACCATCAGACTAGTGGGGCTCAGCCACCATCAGACTAGTGGGGCTCAGCCACCATCAGACTAGTGGGGCTCAGCCACCATCAGACTAGTGGAGCTCAGCCATCATCAGACTAGTGGGGTTCAGCCACCATCAGACTAGTGGAGCTCAGCCACCATCAGACTAGTGGGGCTCAGCCACCATCAGACTAGTGGGGCTCAGCCACCATCAGACTAGTGGAGCTCAGCCACCATCAAACTATTGGGGTTCAGCCACCATCAGACTAGTGGGGTTCAGCCACCATCAGACTAGTGGGGCTCAGCCACCAGCAGACTAGTGGGGCTCAGCCACCATCAGACTAGTGGAGCTCAGCCACCATCAGACTAGTGGGGTTCAGCCACCATCAGACTAGTGGGGCTCAGCCACCATCAGACTAGTGGGGTTCAGCCACCATCAGACTAGTGGAGCTCAGCCACCATCAAACTAGTGGGGATCAGCCACCATCAGACTAGTGGGGTTCAGCCACCATCAGACTAGTGGGGCTCAGCCACCAGCAGACTAGTGGGGCTCAGCCACCATCAGACTAGTGGAGCTCAGCCACCATCAGACTAGTGGGGTTCAGCCACCATCAGACTAGTGGGGTTCAGCCACCATCAGACTAGTGGAGCTCAGCCACCATCAGACAAGTGCGGCTCAGCCACCATCAGACTAGTGGGGTTCAGCCACCATCAGACTAGTGGAGCTCAGCCACCATCAGACTAGTGGGGTTCAGCCACCATCAGACTAGTGGGGCTCAGTCACCATCAGACTAGTGGGGCTCAGTCACCATCAGATCAGTGGAGCTCAGCCACCATCAGACTAGTGGGGTTCAGCCACCATCAGACTAGTGGGGCTCAGTCACCATCAGACTAGTGGGGTTCAGCCACCATCAGACTAGTGCGGCTCAGCCACCATCAGACTAGTGGAGCTCAGCCACCATCAGACTAGTGGGGTTCAGCCACCATCAGACTAGTGGGGCTCAGTCACCATCAGACTAGTGGAGCTCAGCCACCATCAGACTAGTGGAGCTCAGCCACCATCAGACTAGTGGGGTTCAGCCACCATCAGACTAGTGGGGCTCAGTCACCATCAGACTAGTGGAGCTCAGCCACCATCAGACTAGTGGAACTCAGCCACCATCAGACTAGTGGGGTTCAGCCACCATCAGACTAGTGGGGCTCAGTCACCATCAGACTAGTGGAGCTCAGCCACCATCAGACTAGTGGAACTCAGCCACCATCAGACTAGTGGGGTTCAGCCACCATCAGACTAGTGGGTATTGATGTATTAAGACTCAGTTCACATTGCAGTGCGGGCTCTGAAATCTACAATGCCGATTTGATAAGATTTCCTTACAGAGCTATTTTTCAGCAAACAAGATGGAATTAATATAAGGAATTTCAGCTGCATAGGAAAAATGAGAATTACGTTTGCCATACGTTTGCATTTGCTGCCACAAATGGCTGTAATGATGCATGGGGAAGCCGGGTTTACTTGTTCCCCATCTGTAAGGATCCAATACATCCAAAAAAGGTATAAAGACTTCTAAGTAGTGTTGAGCATTCCGATACCGCAAGTATCGGGTATCGGCCGATATTTGCGGTATCGGAATTCCGATACTGAATTCCGATACTTCCCGCGTATCGGATACCGGAATCGGAAGTTCCCAGAATTCAAATTGAACGCAGCAGCCAATGAGGAATGAATGAAAGTGTGGGCACATCCTGTTTAGCATGGTGGGCATGTAAGTACTGGCAAGGCTTGGATTGGCTGCTGAAATGATGTCACTCTGCACTATAAAAAAGCGCTGCCGCCATTTTGCGCTCACTCTGCTGTGATTTCAGTTAGGGACAGGACGCTGTGTTCTAACTGAGGGCCAGTTGAGCTAGCTAATTGCTTTATTTTCCTTTCCAAAGGCTAATTTAGCAAAACGCTGTGTGTTCTTCACTGTTCACCTTGCTCTTGCCTTGCAGCGCTGTTTTAACAGCGTTCTGCAAGGTCTCTGTGTGTGTGTGTGTGCAGCTCACTCTGTAGTCTGTGTGCAGCCATATACCCGGTTGTATTCAGCTCAGGGGGGGTTCACACTGCCTCACACAGTTGTTCTTTTTTGCTCTTAGTGCAGCCTGCTGCACATTTTTTCTCAAATTTCCTATTAGTGTTTTTCCACCAGTCTCCAGCTCTATTGTGGAAAAACACTACATAGGATAACCTAGAGGGGGGTTTTTGGGCCTTGCAGCGCCGTTTACGGCTGTCTGCACGGTCTCCGTGTGAGCCCAGCTCGCCCTGTAGTCTGTGTGCAGCCATAGCCGGTTGGATTCAGCTCAGGGTTCGTTACTGGCTCATACCTTGAGAAAAATTTTCCTTTTTTTCAAATAGTGCAGCCTGTTTAAAATTTGAAAAAAAAAATTCCTATTAGTGTCTTTCCACTCGTATCCAGCTAAATAGTGGAAAAACACTATATAGGATAACCTAGAGGAGGGTTTTTTGGCCTTGCAGCGCCGTTTACGGCTGTCTGCACGGTCTCCGTGTGAGCCCAGCTCGCCCTGTAGTCTGTGTGCAGCCATAGCCGGTTGGATTCAGCTCAGGGTTCGTTACTGGCTCATACCTTGAGAAAAATTTTCCTTTTTTTCAAATAGTGCAGCCTGTTTAAAATTTGAAAAAAAAAATTCCTATTAGTGTCTTTCCACTCGTATCCAGCTAAATAGTGGAAAAACACTATATAGGATAACCTAGAGGAGGGTTTTTTGGCCTTGCAGCGCCGTTTACGGCTGTCTGCACGGTCTCCGTGTGAGCCCAGCTCGCCCTGTAGTCTGTGTGCAGCCATAGCCGGTTGGATTCAGCTCAGGGTTCGTTACTGGCTCATACCTTGAGAAAAATTTTCCTTTTTTTCAAATAGTGCAGCCTGTTTAAAATTTGAAAAAAAAAATTCCTATTAGTGTCTTTCCACTCGTATCCAGCTAAATAGTGGAAAAACACTATATAGGATAACCTAGAGGAGGGTTTTTTGGCCTTGCAGCGCCGTTTACGGCTGTCTGCACGGTCTCCGTGTGAGCCCAGCTCGCCCTGTAGTCTGTGTGCAGCCATAGCCGGTTGGATTCAGCTCAGGGTGCGTTACTGCCTCATACCTTGAAAAACAATTTCCTTTTTTTCAAATAGTGCAGCCAGTTTAAAATTTGAAAAAAAAAATTCCTATTAGTGTCTTTCCACTTGTATCCAGCTAAATAGTGGAAAAACACTATATAGGATAACCTAGAGGAGGGTTTCTTGGCCTTGCAGCGCCGTTTACGGCTGTCTGCACGGTCTCCGTGTGATTTAAACTAGCTCTGTAGCCCGATCTGCACCAAAAAAAAGGTTAAGTTCACCAAACACAACTTACACTTGTGTAGGCCACATTTGAAAAATAATAAAGTTTAGTCCACAATTTACAACATTAGTGTTTCTTACACCTGTTAGGAGGAGCATTACAGGAATAAGCACACTAAGGCCTTAGTACTTTTCTGCTTATCTTTATCTGTCAACCAAGATGAAGAGGGCAGGGAGTAAGGCACGTGGGCGTGGGCGCGGAGCAGGGAGAGGAGCAGGGAGAGGACGTGGTGATTCTGTGCCTGCTGCGGGCGCCGGTGACTCGTCGTCACTCAGTTTCAGCAGGGAACAGTCCTTCATGCGCAGCTTTGTCGGAGAGCGCCGTGCACCGCTGCTGCGTGAAGACCAAATTGAAGCCGTTGTCGGGTGGATGGCAGCTAACGCCTCGGCATCGACTTCAGTTAGTGCCACATCCTCTCAGGCACAGAGCACTGGAGAGCAGCCATCTGTCTCTTCACCACCTGCCAAATTGGCCAGGCAGTCAGAGAGCCCAGGACAGGAGCCGTCTCTACTTCTGTTCTCTGAATCTCTTGGCTTGGAAACAGGGGGCCAGCCAAGCAGCATTGGAGAAATGGAAGAAGAGGCAGTGTGCAGTGATGCCCAACACCTTTTTCTCTCTGACTCTGAAGAGGCAGGTGGGCCAGTGCCTCCGGTGACCACAGCGCAGTACGCATCTGATGATGAAACTCAGGTGCCGCTTTCTCGTGCGTACTGTGCTGCTGAGACTACCCAGGAGGAGCAGTTGGTGGCAGAGGGTAGTGGAGATGATGAGGTCCTTGACCCATCGTGGCGTGAGGAACAGGAAGGTGGTGGGAGCAGCTCAGAGGAAGAGCTTCCTCTTACGGGCCAAAGAGGGAGAGGGAGGGGGAAGACTGCGGAGCCTGTAGCCTCCACTTTGGCACCCGTTAGGAGCCTGTCTCTTTCCAAAGCCAAAAAGGGCGCTCCCAAGACTTGCAGTGCCTGGTCCTTTTTTGACACAGTTGCAGATGACATTTGTTTTGTCAAATGCAAGCTGTGTCATCATAAAGTAAAAAGAGGGAAAAATGTCAGCAACCTCAATACCACAAATATGTGGAAACATGTGCGGACCAGGCACGCGGTGGAGTTACAGAAACACACTGAAGATGTAGGCCAACCAACAGCGGCAGCTACCACCTCTTCAGCTCGTGTTGCCTCTTCCTCCAGCTCACGCACAGCTGGTTTGGCTTCCTCCCAGAGACCTTGTGTAATTCCACCCACAGCACCACCTTCCCAGTCATCCTCACACTCCCAGTCTACTCTACAGCCATCGGTAGTACAGGCATGGGAGAAAAGGCGGGCATTCTCGGCCAACCACCCCCGAGCACAGGCTCTGAATGCAGGCATTGCCAAACTGTTGTCCCTGGAAATGCTCTCGTTCAGGCTGGTGGAGACTGACAGCTTCCGTGACTTGATGGCATTGGCAGTCCCACAGTACAAGGTGCCCAGCCGCTTTTACTTCAGCAGGCAGGCTGTCCCTGCCCTGCACAGGCATGTTGAGGCAAACATAAAACATGCGCTACTGAACGCCGTCAGTAGCAAGGTCCACCTCACCACCGATGCGTGGACCAGTCAGCATGGACAGGGGCGATATGTTTCCCTCACTGCCCATTGGGTTAATGTTGTTGAGCCAGGTACAGATCGTGCGAGTGGCGCAGGACGTGTCCTGCCCACTCCAAGGATTGCAGGAATCCAGTCTGTACGCATCGACTCCTCCTCTTACACCAGTTCCTCTGATTCCTCTCTGCAGGATCCGTCACAGTCCACCCCCACATGGACCCGTGAACGTTTACCTATGACCGACATGAGCACAGCCGTGGCCAAACGTCAGCAGGCCGTCTTGAAACTAGTTTCATTGGGGCATCGAAGCCACACAGCGCAGGAGCTCTGGAATGCCATAAAGCAGGAGAGCGATGTGTGGTTACTGCCAGCGAATCTCCAGCCAGGCATGGTAGTGTGTGACAATGGCCGAAATCTGGTGGCAGCTTTGGCCCTTGGCAACCTCACTCACATCCCATGTCTGGCACATGTGCTCAATTTGGTTGTGCAGAGTTTTCTGAGGGACTATCCGGATCTTGATGCCCTGCTGCACAAGGTCCGCCTAGAGTGTGCTCACTTGCGGCGTTCCAGCTTGGCCAGATCCCGCATTGCTGCTCTGCAGCGCCGATTCCGCCTTCCGGAACACCGCATCATATGTGACCTACCTACCCGGTGGAATTCCACGTTACATATGTTGGAGCGGTTGTGTGAGCAGCAGCAAGCAGTTATGGAGTACCAGCTGCATCAGGCGCAAAGAAGTCGCAGTCAGCGCCGATCAGACTTCACAACCACAGAGTGGGCCACTATGAAGGACGTCTGCCAGGTTTTGCGTCCTTTTGATTATTCCACGCGGATGGCAAGTGCAGATGATGCACTAGTCAGCATGACTGTCCCCCTTATCTGCCTGCTTCAGCAAACTTTGCAAGGGTTAAGGGATGATGTGGTGGAAGAGGTGGAGGATGAGGAGTCACCTTTTCCATCAGCTTCTGGAGAGTCAGCGCCACGTGGTTCCTCACAAAGGGGTACGCAGGGGCCAATTTGTGAGGAGGATGAGGAGGAGTCAATGGAGGAGGAAGAGCTCCGTCCAGAGGAGGGAGCGACACAATTGTCCAGTGGTCAGTGTGTACAGCGAGGGTGGGGTGATGACGAGCGGGCAGAGATCATGTCTCAAGCAGGGGACAGCGTTTCTGGGCCGGTTGGCACTCTGCAGCACATGGTGGATTTCATGCTGCAGTGCCTGAGAAACGACCGCCGCATCGACCACATTCTCAACATGCCTGATTATTGGGTGTTCACCCTCCTCGATCCTCGCTACCGGGACAACGTCCAAAACCTCATCCCTGCGTTGACCCGGGAGCGTAAATTGCGGGAGTACCACGACACACTGGTGAATTCCATCATCTTCTCCTGTCCAACTGAGAGGAGTGCTGCTAGTGCTTTACAAAGCAGCTCAGTGCGTCGAGGCAGTGGGGGAGGCTCTGCCCAAAGAGGGAGCAGAAGCAGTGCCTCTGCCCAAGGCAAGCCCAGTATGGCACAACTCTGGCACACTTTTGTGTGCCCGCCCCAAATGTCTACACCATCACCGGCGGCTCCAGTCAGCAGGAGGCAACGGTTCCGTCAGATGGTGACAGACTACATGGCTTGCCCTCTTACTGTACTCCCAGACGGCTCTTCCCCGTTCAAGTTTTGGGTCTCTAAGCTGGATACATGGCCAGAGCTAAGCCAGTATGCATTGGAGGTGCTGGCTTGCCCTGCGGCTAGTGTCTTATCGGAACGTGTCTTTAGTGCCGCAGGTGGTGTACTAACAGACCGTCGCATGCGACTATCCTCCGATAACGTTGACCGGCTTACTTTCCTGAAAATGAACCAGGCCTGGATCTCGCAGGAATTTGCCACTCCTCTGCCTGATTAAGTAATTGGGTGTCATCCAGGTCTCCTGCTGTGTTCATCTTTCTACCACCTGAACTGCTATTCCTGGGCTCCAACACCGCCAGTTGCGGCTCAGAAGTGCAGGCTGCACAGTAAAAACATACGACCCAGTGTTATTGGGTTTCAGTAACGTCAGCTGATCCCCAGCTGTGTAGCCGGCAATGTGTCCTGCGACCGCCACGCTGGCACAACAACCTAAATGTAAGGGAACCTGTCCCCCCCCCCCCCCCCGTCGTTTGTTACTGAAAGAGCCATCTTGTGCAGCAGTAATGCTGCACAAGGAAAAGGTAGCTCTTTTTTTTTAGCTCTTTGCACACGCAGAACTTAACACTTATAAAATGTGTTCACTGATACCGTTATACCGTCCCGGAGCTGGGACTTTCCTTCGTAATGTGACGCAGCACAGCCGTCATTCCTACCCCCTTGGTGCCATGCGCTGCCTCCTCAGCGTTGTTTTAAGCTGTCACGGAGCCTGCGCTGTTCTGTTATCCCTTGGGCATGCCCTATTTGCGCTGCCTGTCTTCTGACATAATTTGGTGTCAGGCTGGCTGCGCCTGTGCGGCCGCGGTGCCCGAGATCCCGCCTCGCAGTGTCTTCTGATTGAGTCACACTGCGGGCCTGGGATCCATGGGCATGCGCAGTGCATATCTTCCCCTCGGGCTCTCGCTCATTTCCCTCCGCCTTCTTTAGACTGTGCGCCGTCAGCTGATCCCTAGCATGCCACGGCCGTGACACCGCACAGTCTGAAGAAGAGGGAAGGAGGGGAGTGAGAGTCGAGGTTATGCACTGTGCATGCCCATGGTTCCAAGGCCCGCAGTGGGATTACGTTAGATGAGACTGCGAGGTGGGATCTGGAGCAGCGTGGACGCACAGGCACTGACAGCCTGACACCAAATTATGTCAGAAGACAGGCAGCGCTAATTGGGCATGGCCAAGGGCTAACAGAACAGCGCAGGCTCCGTGGCAGCTTAAAACAACGCTGAGGAGGCAGCGCACGGCATCAAGGGGATAGGAATGACAGCTGTGCTGTGTCCCATTACGAAGGAAATTCGCACCTCCGGAACGGTTTAACGGTATAAAGGGACACATTTTTAGTGTTTACTTCGGTGTTTGCAAGGAGCATAATTAAAAGAGCAACCTTTTCCTTTTGCATCCTTAGTGCTGCACAACATGGCTCTTTCAGCTACAAACGTCTTGGGGGGGGGGGGGTTAAAGGTTTCCTTTCAACTTGCTCCAATCAGGCTTCGGCCTACACTCTGTTCCTCTGCTCCTCCTGCTGTCCCTGGGCTCTAACACCGCCAGTTGGTGCCTGGAAGTGCTGTGTGCACAGTCAACAGTCGCTCCTCTGTTATTGGGGTTCAGTAACGTCAGCTGATCCCCAGCTGTGTGTGCGGCAATACCTCCAATCTGCTCCTCCTGCTGTCCCTGGGCTCTAACACCGCCAGTTGGTGCCTGGAAGTGCTGTGTGCACAGTCAACAGTCGCTCCTCTGTTATTGGGGTTCAGTAACGTCAGCTGATCCCCAGCTGTGTATCCGGCAACGTGTCATGCGACCGCCACGCTGGCACAACTAAAATGTAAGGGGACCTGTCCCCCCCCCCCCTAGGCGTTTGTTACTGAAAGAGCCACCATGTGCAGCACTAATACTGCACAAGGGAAAGGTCGCTCTTGAAATTATGCTCCTTGCAAACGCTGAACTACACACTCATGTAATGTGTCCCCTCACACCGTCCAACCGTCCCGGAGGTGGGACTTTCCTTTGTAATGTGACACAGCACAGCCGTCATTGCTACCCCCTTGGCACCGTGCGCTGCCTCCTTAGCGTTGTTTGATTCCGTCATGGACCCTGCGCTGTTATGTTATCCCTTGGCCATGCACAGTTTGCGCTGCCCGTCCTCTGACATCATTTGTTGTCGTCCTGGCTGCGCCTGTGCGTCCACGCTGCCCGAAATCACACCTCGCAGTGTCGTCTAATGTGATCCCACAGTGGGCCTGGTATCCATGGCCATGCGCAGTGCATATACTAGCCTCTCACTCCCCTTCTTCACGCTTCTTCAGACTAGGCGGCGTCAGCTGATCCCTAATAGCATGCCACGGCCGTGACGCCGCACAGTCTGAAGAAGCAGGAAGGAGGTGAGTGAGAGGCGATGATATGCACTGCGCATGCCCATGGATCCCTGGCCCGCAGTGGGACTACATTAGATGACACTGCAAGGTTGGATCTCGGGCAGCTTGGACGCACAGGCACTGCCAGCCTGACACCTACATGATGTCAGAAGACGGGCACCGCTAACTGTGCATGGCCAAGGGATAACATTACAGTGCGGGCTCCGTGACAGAACCAAACAACGTTGAGGAGGTGGTGCCCGGCACCAAGGGGGTTGGAATGACGGCTGTGCTGTGTCACATTACAAAGGAAAGTCCCACTTCCGGGATGGTTTGACGGTGTGAGGGGACACATTATATGAGTGTGTACTTCAGCGTTTGCAAGGAGCATAATTTTCGGAGCCACCATTTTCCATGTGCAGTATTACTGCTGTACAAGATGGCTCTTTCAGCAACAAATGCCTGGGGGGGGGGGTTAAAGGTTCCCTTTCAACTTGCTCCACTGCAGGCTTCGGCCTACACTCTGCTCCTCTTTGATTCCCTGGGTTTCAACACTGTCAGTTGCCACCTGGAAGTGTTGTCTACACAGAAAAAAACACTAGGTGATGTGTCAGTGGGGTTCAGCACCGCCAGCTGTTCCCCTGCTGTGTAGTCGGCAACGTGTCCAGCACAAGCCACGCTGGCACAACAGAACAAAAGCTGCCACCAGTGCAGGCTTCGGCCTACACTCTGCTCCTCTCCTCCTCCTGCTGACCCTGGGCTCAAACACCGCTAGTTTTTGCCCGGAAGTGCTAGCTGCACAGAGAAAAACACCAGCCAATGTGTTAGTGGGGTTCAGCAACGCCAGCTGTTCCCCTGCTGTGTAGCCGGCAACGTGACCTGCAAACGCCATGCAGGCACAGGAACTGAAATTAAAAGGGAACCTGGCCCCACCCCCCCAGGTGTTTCTATGTATAACAGCCACCTAGTACAGCAGTACTGCTGCATTTGTACAAGGTGGCTGACTTTTTCTCCTTGCCCACGTGGAACTCAACACGTACAAAATGTGTCTCATTGAGACCATTCCACTGTCCCTGAGGTGTGACTTTCCTTTGTAATGATACGCAGCACCCCCCTTGGTAGCGTTTCCCGTCTTTTGTCATCATGGTTAGCTGGCTGCGCCTGTGCATCCGCCCTGCTAGAAACAACGCCCCTCGTTGTCATATTTATTTTGTCAGCGAGGGTGTGGTTTATGGGCACGAGCAGTGCATATGTTCGCCTGTCTTAACTCATCTCCTTCCGCCTTCTTCAGACTGTGCGGCCTCCTGGCCGTGGTAGGCGATAAGGGATCAGCTGAGGCCGCCCAGTCTGGAGCCGGTGTAAGGACATGTGTAAGCGGCAAACCTATTTACTGCACAAGGCCACGAATCCCAGCCACGTAGTGTGATTGTTTGAAAACACACTGTGGGTCTGGGATTCATGTCCATCGCTAACCGCAACGGCCGACATGAAATGAGGTCAGAAGACAGGAAGCGCTCACAGCGCATGGCCAAGGGATCACAATAGCGCAGACTCCTGTACAGCAAATAACAACGCTCAGGAATCTGCGCCCAGTACCTAGGTGCAAATTTTGACACCTGTGCTGCGTCTCGTTAAAAAGACAAGTCACGCCTCCACAACTGTTTGACAGTATAATGGGCTAAATAGTGTACGTGTTTTAGTCAGCGTGTGCAAGGAGCAAAACAAATAGAGCAACCTTTTACTTGTGCAGCATTAATGCTGCACAAGGTGTGGCTCTTGTACCTTGCAACACCTGAGGGGGGGGGTTAAAGGTAACCTTTGAAATTGGTTCAACTAGGCTTCGGCCTACACTCTGCTCCTCTCCTCCTCCTGCTGACCCTGGGCTCAAACAACGCCAGTTTCTGCCCGGACATGCTAGCTGCACAGAGAAAAACACCAGCCAATGTGTTAGTGGGGTTCAGCACCGCCTGCTGTTCCCCCGCTGTGTAGCCGGCATCGTGTCCAGCACAAGCCACGCTGGCACAACCGACCAAAAGCTGCCACCAGTGCAGGCTTCGGCCTACACTTTGCTCCTCTCCTCCTCCTCCTGCTGACCCTGGGCTCTAACACCGCTAGTTTTTGCCCGGACATGCAATCTGCACAGAGAAAAACACCAGTCAATGTGTCAGTGGGGTTCAGCAACGCCAGCTGTTCCCCTGCTGTGTAGCTTGCAACGTGACCTGCAAACGCCACGCAGGCACATGAACTGAAATTGAAGGGAGCCTGCCCCCCACCCACAGGTGTTTCTATGTATATCAGCCACCTTGTACAGCAGTACTGCTGCATTTGTACGAGGTGGCTGACTTTTTCTCCTTGCCCACGTGGAACTCAACACGTACAAAATGTGTCTCATTAGAGACCATTACAATGTCCCTGAGGTGTGACTTTCCTTTGTAATGACACGCAGCACCACCCTTGTTAGCGCTGCCCGTCTTTTGACATCATTGGTTAGCTGGCTGCGCCTGTGCATCTCCCCTGCTCGAAACAACGGCCCTCGGTGTCTTATTTTTTTGGACAGCGAGGGTGTGATTGATGGGCATGTGCAGTGCATATGTTTGCCTGTGTTCACTCATCTCCTTCCGCCTTCTTCAGACTGGGTGTCCTCATGGCCGCGGCAGGCGATAAGGGATCAGATGAGGCCGCCCAGTCTGAAGCAGGTGTAAGGACATGTGTGAGCGGCAAACATATTTAGTGCACCAGGGCACGAATCCCAGCACCGCAGTGTGATTTTTTAAAAACACACTGTGGGTCTGGGATTCATGTCCATCGCTAACCGCAACGGCCGACATGAAATGAGGTCAGAAGACAGGAAGCGCTCACAGCGCATGGCCAAGGGATCACAATAGCGCAGACTCCTGTACAGCAAATAACAACGCTCAGGAATCTGCGCCCAGTACCTAGGTGCAAATTTTGACACCTGTGCTGCGTCTCGTTAAAAAGACAAGTCACGCCTCCACAACTGTTTGACAGTATAATGGGCTAAATAGTGTACGTGTTTTAGTCAGCGTGTGCAAGGAGCAAAACAAATAGAGCAACCTTTTACTTGTGCAGCATTAATGCTGCACAAGGTGTGGCTCTTGTACCTTGCAACACCTGAGGGGGGGGTTAAAGGTAACCTTTGAAATTGGTTCAACTAGGCTTCGGCCTACACTCTGCTCCTCTACTCCTCCTGCTGACCCTGGGCTCAAACACCGCTAGTTTTTGCCCGGAAATGCTAGCTGCACAGAGAAAAACACCAGCCAATGTGTTAGTGGGGTTCAGCACCGCCAGCTGTTCCCCTGCTGTGTAGTCGGCAACGTGTCCAGCACAAGCCACGCTGGCACAACCGACCAAAAGCTGCCACCAGTGCAGGCTTCGGCCTACACTTTGCTCCTCTCCTCCTCCTGCTGACCCTGGGCTCAAACAACGCCAGTTTCTGCCCGGACATGCTAGCTGCACAGAGAAAAACACCAGCCAATGTGTTAGTGGGGTTCAGCACCGCCTGCTGTTCCCCCGCTGTGTAGCCGGCATCGTGTCCAGCACAAGCCACGCTGGCACAACCGACCAAAAGCTGCCACCAGTGCAGGCTTCGGCCTACACTTTGCTCCTCTCCTCCTCCTGCTGACCCTGGGCTCAAACAACGCCAGTTTCTGCCCGGACATGCTAGCTGCACAGAGAAAAACACCAGCCAATGTGTTAGTGGGGTTCAGCAACGCCAGCTGTTCCCCTGCTGTGTAGCTTGCAACGTGACCTGCAAACGCCACGCAGGCACATGAACTGAAATTGAAGGGAGCCTGCCCCCCACCCACAGGTGTTTCTATGTATATCAGCCACCTTGTACAGCAGTACTGCTGCATTTGTACGAGGTGGCTGACTTTTTCTCCTTGCCCACGTGGAACTCAACACGTACAAAATGTGTCTCATTAGAGACCATTACAATGTCCCTGAGGTGTGACTTTCCTTTGTAATGACACGCAGCACCCCCATTGTTAGCGCTGCCCGTCTCCTGACATCATTGGTTGGCTGGCTGTGCCTGTGCGTCCCCCCTGCCCGACACAACGCCCCCCGTTGTCTCATATATTTTGACTGCGAGGGTGTGATTGATGGGCACGAGCAGTGCATATGTTCCCCTGTTTTCACTCCCCTCCTTCCGCCTTCTTCTGACTGTGCGGCCTCATGGCCGCGGCATGCGATAAGGGATCAGCTGAGGCCGCCCAGTCTGAAGCAGGTGTAAGGACATGTGTGAGCGGCGAACATATTTACTGCACAAGGCCACGAATCCCAGCACCGCAGTGTGACTTTAGGAAAAGCCACTGTGGGTCTGGGATTTATGGCCATCGTTAACCGCACCGGCCAACATGAAATGAGGTCATGAGACGGCCTGCACTAACAGGGTATTGCCAAGGGATAACACAAGAGCGCAGACTCCTGTACAGCAAATAACAACGCTCAGGAATCTGCGCCCAGTACCTAGGTGCAAATTTTGACACCTGTGCTGCGTCTCGTTAAAAAGACAAGTCACGCCTCCACAACTGTTTGACAGTATAATGGGCTAAATAGTGTACGTGTTTAATTCAGCGTGTGCAAGGAGCAAAATTAAATAGAGCAACCTTTGACTTGTGCATCATTAATGCTGTTCAAGGTGTGGCTCTTGTACCTTGCAACACCTGAGGGGGGGGTTTAAGGTAACCTTTGAAATTGGTTCAACTAGGCTTCGGCCTACACTCTGCTCCTCTACTCCTCCTGCTGACCCTGGGCTCAAACACCGCTAGTTTTTGCCCGGAAATGCTAGCTGCACAGAGAAAAACACCAGCCAATGTGTTAGTGGGGTTCAGCACCGCCAGCTGTTCCCCTGCTGTGTAGTCGGCAACGTGTCCAGCACAAGCCACGCTGGCACAACAGAACAAAAGCTGCCACCAGTGCAGGCTTCGGCCTACACTTTGCTCCTCTCCTCCTCCTCCTGCTGACCCTGGGCTCTAACACCGCTAGTTTTTGCCCGGACATGCAATCTGCACAGAGAAAAACACCAGTCAATGTGTCAGTGGGGTTCAGCAACGCCAGCTGTTCCCCTGCTGTGTAGCTTGCAACGTGACCTGCAAACGCCACGCAGGCACATGAACTGAAATTGAAGGGAGCCTGCCCCCCACCCCCCCAGGTGTTTCTATGTATAACAGCCACCTTGTACAGCAGTACTGCTGCATTTGTACAAGGTGGCTGACTTTTTCTCCTTGCACACGTGGAACTCAACAAGTACAAAATGTGTCTCATTACAGACCATTACAATGTCCCTGAGGTGTGACTTTCCTTTTTAATGACACGCAGCACCCCCATTGTTAGCGCTGCCCGTCTCCTGACATCATTGGTTGGCTGGCTGTGCCTGTGCGTCCTCCCTGCCCGACACAACGCCCCCCGTTGTCTCATATATTTTGACTGCGAGGGTGTGATTGATGGGCACGAGCAGTGCATATGTTCCCCTGTTTTCACTCCCCTCCTTCCGCCTTCTTCTGACTGTGCGGCCTCATGGCCGCGGCATGCGATAAGGGATCAGCTGAGGCCGCCCAGTCTGAAGCAGGTGTAAGGACATGTGTGAGCGGCGAACATATTTACTGCACAAGGCCACGAATCCCAGCACCGCAGTGTGACTTTAGGAAAAGCCACTGTGGGTCTGGGATTTATGGCCATCGTTAACCGCACCGGCCAACATGAAATGAGGTCATGAGACGGCCTGCACTAACAGGGTATTGCCAAGGGATAACACAAGAGCGCAGACTCCTGTACAGCAAATAACAACGCTCAGGAATCTGCGCCCAGTACCTAGGTGCAAATTTTGACACCTGTGCTGCGTCTCGTTAAAAAGACAAGTCACGCCTCCACAACTGTTTGACAGTATAATGGGCTAAATAGTGTACGTGTTTAATTCAGCGTGTGCAAGGAGCAAAATTAAATAGAGCAACCTTTGACTTGTGCATCATTAATGCTGTTCAAGGTGTGGCTCTTGTACCTTGCAACACCTGAGGGGGGGGTTAAAGGTAACCTTTGAAATTGGTTCAACTAGGCTTCGGCCTACACTCTGCTCCTCTACTCCTCCTGCTGACCCTGGGCTCAAACACCGCTAGTTTTTGCCCGGAAATGCTAGCTGCACAGAGAAAAACACCAGCCAATGTGTTAGTGGGGTTCAGCACCGCCAGCTGTTCCCCTGCTGTGTAGTCGGCAACGTGTCCAGCACAAGCCACGCTGGCACAACAGAACAAAAGCTGCCACCAGTGCAGGCTTCGGCCTACACTTTGCTCCTCTCCTCCTCCTCCTGCTGACCCTGGGCTCTAACACCGCTAGTTTTTGCCCGGACATGCAATCTGCACAGAGAAAAACACCAGTCAATGTGTCAGTGGGGTTCAGCAACGCCAGCTGTTCCCCTGCTGTGTAGCTTGCAACGTGACCTGCAAACGCCACGCAGGCACATGAACTGAAATTGAAGGGAGCCTGCCCCCCACCCCCCCAGGTGTTTCTATGTATAACAGCCACCTTGTACAGCAGTACTGCTGCATTTGTACAAGGTGGCTGACTTTTTCTCCTTGCACACGTGGAACTCAACAAGTACAAAATGTGTCTCATTACAGACCATTACAATGTCCCTGAGGTGTGACTTTCCTTTTTAATGACACGCAGCACCCCCATTGTTAGCGCTGCCCGTCTCCTGACATCATTGGTTGGCTGGCTGTGCCTGTGCGTCCCCCCTGCCCGACACAACGCCCCCCGTTGTCTCATATATTTTGACTGCGAGGGTGTGATTGATGGGCACGAGCAGTGCATATGTTCCCCTGTTTTCACTCCCCTCCTTCCGCCTTCTTCTGACTGTGCGGCCTCATGGCCGCGGCATGCGATAAGGGATCAGATGAGGCCGTCCAGTCTGAAGCAGGTGTAAGGACATGTGTGAGCGGCAAACATATTTACTGCACCAGGGCACGAATCCCAGCACCGCAGTGTGATTTTTTAAAAACACACTGTGGGTCTGGGATTCATGTCCATCGCTAACCGCAACGGCCAACATGAAATGAGGTCATAAGACAGGAAGCGCTCACAGCGCATGGCCAAAGGATCACAAGAGCGCAGACTCCTGTACAGCAACTAACAACGCTCAGGAAGCTGCGCCCATGCAAAAAGGTGTTTTCGACACCTGTGCTGCTTTTCTTTAAAAAGACAAGTCACGCCTCCACTACTGTTAAACAGTATAATGGGCTAAATAGTCTACGTGTTGCATTCAGCTTGTGCAAGTAGACAAATTAATAGAGCAACCTTTTACTTGTGCAGCATTAATGCTGCAGAAGGAGTGGCTCTTGTTCTTTGTAACACCTGAGGGGGGGTTAAAGGTAACCTTTGAAATTGGTTCAACTAGGCTTCGGCCTACACTCTGCTCCTCTCCTCCTCCTGCTGACCCTGGGCTGTAACAACGCTAGTTTTTGCCCGGAAATGCTAGCTGCACAGAGAAAAACACCAGCCAATGTGTTAGTGGGGTTCAGCAACGCCAGCTGTTCCCCCCGCTGTGTAGCCGGCATCGTGTCCAGCACAAGCCACGCTGGCACAACCGACCAAAAGCTGCCACCAGTGCAGGCTTCGGCCTACACTTTGCTCCTCTCCTCCTCCTCCTGCTGACCCTGGGCTCAAACACCGCTAGTTTTTGCCCGGAAATGCTAGCTGCACAGAGAAAAACACCAGCCAATGTGTTAGTGGGGTTCAGCAACGCCAGCTGTTCCCCCGCTGTGTAGCCGGCATCGTGTCCAGCACAAGCCACGCTGGCACAACCGACCAAAAGCTGCCACCAGTGCAGGCTTCGGCCTACACTTTGCTCCTCTCCTCCTCCTCCTGCTGACCCTGGGCTCAAACACCGCTAGTTTTTGCCCGGAAATGCTAGCTGCACAGAGAAAAACACCAGCCAATGTGTTAGTGGGGTTCAGCACCGCCAGCTGTTCCCCTGCTGTGCAGCTTGCAACGTGACCTGCAAACGCCACGCAGGCACATGAACTGAAATTGAAGGGAGCCTGGCCCCCACCCCCAGGTGTTTCTATGTATAACAGCCACCTTGTACAGCAGTACTGCTGCATTTGTACAAGGTGGCTGATGTTTTCTCCTTGCCCACGTGGAACTCAACACGTACAAAATGTGTCTCTTTGAGACCATTCCACTGTCCCTGAGGTGTGACTTTCCTTTCTAATGATACGCAGCACCCCCCTTGGTAGCGCTTCCCGTCTTCTGACATCATTGGTTGGCTACTTGCGCCTGTTCGTCCGCCCTGCCTGAATAAAATGCTCCTCGTTGTCTTAATTATTTTGACTGCGAGGGTGTGATTGATGGGCACGAGCAGTGCATATCTTCGCCTGTCTTAACTCATCTCCTTCAGCCTTCTTCAGACTGTGCAGCCTCATGGCCGCGGCATGCAAGAAGGGATCAGCAGAGGCCCGCCCAGTCTGAAGCAGGTGTAAGGACGTGTGTGAGCGGCCAAATATTTACTGCTCAAGGCCACGAATCCCAGCACCGCAGTGTGGCTTTATGAAAAGACACTGTGGGTCTGGGATTTATGGCCATCGTTAACCGCACGGCCAACATGAAATGATGTCATAAGATGGGCAGCGCTAACAGGGCATTGCCAAGGGATAACACAAGAGCGCAGACTCCTGTACAGCAAATAACAACGCTCAGGAAGCTGCTCCAAGCACCAAGGCGTTATTTTGGACACCTGTGCTGCGTCTCATCAAAAAACCAAGTCACGCATCCACTACAGTTTGACTGTAGAATGGGGTAAATTGTGTATGTCTTTCATTCAGCGTGTGCAAGTAGACAAATTAATAGAGCAACCTTTCACTTGTGCAGCATTAATACTGCACAAGGTGTGTCTCTTGTACTTTGTAACACCTGAGGGGGGGGTTAAAGGTTTCCTTTGAAATTGGTTCAACTAAGCTTCGGCCTACACTCTGCTCCTCTCCTCCTCCCTCCTGCTTCAACACGGGCTCTAACATCGCTAGTTTTTGCCCGCAAGTGCTAGCTGCACAGAGAAAAACACACGCCATTGTGTTAGTGGGGTTCAGCAACGCCAGCTGTTCCCCCAGTGTGTAGCCGGCAAAGTGTCCTGCAAACGCAACGCAGACACAAAGCTGCCTCCAGTGCAGGCTTCGGCCTACACTCATCTCCCCCTGCTTACCCTTTGCTCCAACACCGCTAGTTGGGGCTCTAGGAAGACAATCTTTAATAGGCAAGGCAACGCATCCGGGTTCCAGCACCGCCAGCTGGTTCTCGGCAGTGTTCTTGTCACAGGTACTCCCTCGTGCCAAGCCTGGTTTCAGCACCGTCAGCTGTTTCCGGGTTGTGTCAAGCTCACTGAGACACCTATGCTTGCCTCGTCGTGGTGCGGTCGGGGTTAGCCAACTCCAGGGTGCCTCCAGTTTAGGAGCTTCCTATGTGGGCTGCGTGAACTGGTAGTCAAGGCTGGTTCTGTAGTGCCAGTAGGCCCAGCTCCCCCCTGTAGGACTGTTGGGGTTCGGTAACTGCGGCTGCCTCGCGGCCTAGCTGTTCTCTCCTCTCCTGTGGGCCTTGGGGTCCACCACCTGGTTCCAGCACCGTCAGCTGGTTCCGGGCCGAGCCTTTGGCTTAGGTGCCTCCTCCTGGGTATCCGAGTTCC